>NC_046155.1:211113977-211161477 GCF_011064425.1 Rattus rattus | reverse complement strand
TCTTCTTCTTCTTCTTCTTCTTCTTCTTCTTCTTCTTCTTCTTCTTCTTCTTCTTCTTCTTCTTCTTCTTCTTCTTCTTCTTCTTCTTCTTCTTCTTCTTCTTCTTCTTCTTCTTCTTCTTCTTCTTCTTCTTCTTCTTCTTCTTCATTCTTCACGGCCCCTCAAGTGTCAAAACTGTCTGTTCTCTCTGCTGCGAGTCAAACAAGATCGGAACTGGCTCCTCCTATGGGGACACTGAATGTGCGGTATCCTTTCCTCTCTGCTTTTGAGTGAGACGCTGCAGACTGGTACAGGATCCCTTGCAGCTTGGGGGAGGGGATAGCATCGGTGAGGTGAGATCCTGATCACAGCAAAGCGTCTCTCCACCTTGTACTTTTGGAGAGTACTGCTTTACCTCCAGCAGTGGGTTCGGCTCCTGACACTAAGGTGGTCGGTATGACACTGGTGCTAAATCGGTGTTCCTGTGTGGACTGAGGGCTAAGACTTCGTGTTCTTCATCTTGGTGACTAAAGTCTCCGCATATTCCAGAGGGTCGGTGATTGCGTGATTCCCTAAGGAATTTCAAAGTACTAGGGGCAATTATTTTCAGTGACAAGATGTGTTAGTGAAGATCATGCTTTATCCATTCCCTAATTATATCGCTTAAGAAAAGACGCCACCAAAGCACGTATCTGACGTCACGTATGTCTCTCCATTGCTTTGTTTGTAAAGATGACTTTGAGTTTGGTACTTTGGGTACAGTGGCTCCTAAGCCAGAAATGGTTTAGAAGATAATGTGAAATTAGGCTGAAATAATCACTCTGTTCCTAATCACGGAATTAAAAGGACTCAGGGCTATTTAATAACAGCAGGGGAAACTGTTTCCCCAGTATCCTCTGTGCGTAGGGGTGGAGGGAAACTGCAGCCCAGCCGGATATGGGCTGCTGAGACAGGTGCCTGCAAAGAATGGGTGGATTTCTTAAGTTTTCAAGGAAGTACGGGAAAATAAATTACTGTGCTTTTTCTTCTGACAAGAATGAGAGAAACCAGTGAAAAGGAGAGGGAGAGAGAGAGAGAGAGAGAGAGAGAGAGAGAGAGAGAGAGAGAGAGAGAGAGAGAAACTGTGGGAAAGAAGTAAGACTTGTAGGTACAGGGAGGCTAGGCATGGTGGTGCAGGCCTGTAGAGTAGGAACTCAAGAAGTCGAACCAGTAAAATTATGGGTACCAGGCAAGCCTGAGCCACAGAGTGAGGCTGTGCCCCACCCCACCCCACCCCACCCCCACAAAAAAAAGAAAAGAAAAGAAAAATGAAGCCAAACCAAGCCCCCAGACGGTGATATTTATTGATATTTACCCAACAGTGGGGCAACCCTTTGGTTTCCCTAGAATAGCCATATTCTCTACTTACCTTTCTAAACACAGCTAAACATCTTAGGAGCTGTGTGTAAGTCAAATGGAAGAAGACTTGGGAAGGTGGGAAGAAGGAAAAATGTTGCACGAGTTCCCCTGCTGCCAGTAAGCAGACCCTAGTCAAGGAGCTACACACAATGGAGTCCACAAACACAGTTTCAGCCTCAAGCAAACCTGTTTCTTCTAAAGAACTGAGCGAAGAACAGTCCGGCCCTATTAGTCTTTTTCTTTTCCTTCTTTAATTAAACACGCCAATGGACAGAATACTTGTACATTTTTATGGCTTGCAATACATTTTGACTCTTTTTCTTTTGGTCAGTGTTATTTAGTCTAGGCTAGCCTCAGACTCTCTATGTGCTGAAGATGGCCTTGAAGGATTGGACGTGTGTGTCACGGTATTTAGCTTTATGGGTTCTGAGGCCTGAACCAGGGTTCTGGGTATGTTTGACAAGCATCCTAACAACTGAAATCTGGTTCCAGCAAGGTGAAGTACATTTTGACGGATGCAAATAACGTATCAGTTGGTGGCACGCTGCCATAACAGAGTACAACAGACTGAACAAGTTATAAGCAGTCGACACTTCCTTGGTTCCAATTCTGAGGCTGGAAATTTCAGTTTTGAGCTGCTTCGTCTGCCGAGGACCCTTTTGTGTATCAGCACATGGCAGAAGATGTCGTGGGGCGACTGAGCTCATATACATGAAAGGGAAAGGAGCCAAATTCACACCTCTATGGAGACCCCACCCATGATAATATAATAATTAATGAATTCACGAGGCTCATGACCTAATCGTCTTTGAAAGGTCCCACCTCTCAAGACTGTTGGGTGGAAAATTAAGTTTCCAGTCTGTGAACATTGGAGACACACAATTGTAGCACTAGCAAGATGGATAAAGTTTAAGTAATGACTAGTCCAGCTCAACACTATGGGAGTAACTGAAGCTACAACCCTACTTACACTGGCAGAGGTGGAGTCAGGGCATCTGTCCATCCTTGTCAAGCCAAGGTGTGTGTCTGTAGGTGAGTCCTGTCTTAGTTAGGGTCTTAATGCTCTGAACAGACACCATGACCAATGTGAGTTTTATAAAGGACATTTAATTGGGGCTGGCTTACAGGTTCAGAGGCTCAGTCCATAATCATCAAGGCATGGCAGTATCCAGGCAGGCATGGTGCAGGAGGAGCTGAGTTCTACATCTTCACCCGAAGGAAGCCAGGAACAGACTGAGCATCCCCAGGCAGCTAGGAGGAGGGCCTCCAAGCCCATTCCACAGTGACACACTTCCTCCAACAAGGCCACACCTTCTTTCCCTGGGCCAAGAATATGCAAACCATCACAAGTCCATATGTGTTTCCTATGCTTTTTCTTTGGCCCTCTTCTCGTTTGCTTTTGCAAATTCTAATCATTTGTTTATTGAGTTATCTCGTTTTATTTTGTTATTAGTTCTTAGATGCCTGGAGTTTTTGGTGTTGGTTTTTTGTTTTTTTGTTTTTGTTTTTGTTTTTTACTTTCTCCTAAGAAGTTAGAAAAAGAGTAGATCTAGATGAGAAGGAAGGGACCTTGGAGGAATTGGAGAGGTGGGGACATGTTACTCAAAATATATTGTACAGAAAACATCTATTTTCAATAAAAAAACAAACAGTGCCCTAACTAATTTACACATGGATGCTCCACACATGACCTTTAACTAAGATCCTTGTGTGTAATTGCACAGAAATAATCTCTCCATTTGAAAACATTTTTTAAGAATTTGGCTGTTAAATATTCAATATCCCCCCTGAGTAATGTGCTTACAATTAAAGCTAACTAAGGAAATCAGAGAGATTTATACACTAGAATACTCATTGAAGTGTTATTCAGTCATGACAAACCAGAAATAACCCTAATCTGTCTCTTACTGGCAATTGTATTGAATAATTTTGCTTGTCTTCTTGAAAAAAATAGCACTATTGTGAATATGATTTCAAATACTTTTTAAACAGTATTGAGATTTTTATAATATTACATGAAAAGGAGAAACATTTGTGGGACATATCATTTGATCCTAATTTTGGGACTGAAAAATAGGAATTCTTTTTTAAAGAATTGAAAATGATAGATCAAATCGTTCAATAATTTTTTCTATATAACATTAAGCAAATTACTGCTTTTTTAAACTTCAAACTTAAAGATTGACGTTACGCTTTTTCTAGTTAGGAAAATGAGTGATTTTTTTAGAAAATATATTAAGTAGTCTTGTGCTCAGAAATTAATTTTTCTGAGTTTTATACTCTTATACTTTTAGTGCGTGTGGTCTCTGGTTCAATGGCTAACACCAACCTGAGAGATTTTACTCTAGGATCTGTGGATTTGTTTAGTGCCTCAACTTCCCTTTTCTAGAAGAAATGTCAGACCCCTACCCTTCCTCGCCAGTCTATGGTCAGTTGCTTTCTTAATCAGAAAAGGGATAAAAGTATTTCCTGTACAAGCCTGAGTGAGGGCCTGGTTTCAATCCCCAGGACCCAGAGTGGAAGAGAAGAAACTCTCCCACGTTGTCCTTTGAGTTCCCGACATGCAATGCTGCATGCACATGGCTATAACTGTTTTCCAGTGCACTAATAAAATAAGAATCATAATGATGATGTGTCTTAGTTAGAGTTTCTGTTGCTGTTAGCAGACACCATGACCAAGGCAACTCTTATACGGACAACATTTAATTGGGGCTGGCTACAGATTCAGAGGTTCAAGGTGGGAGCATTGCAGCTTCCAGGCAGGCCTGGTGCAGGAGGAACCAAGAGTTCTGCATCTTGATCTGACTGTAGCCAGAAAAAAACAGATTCTTCCACACTGGGCGGAGCTTCAAAGTCCATCCCCACAGTGACACACTGTCTCCAACAAGGCCACACCTCCTAATAGTACTATTCCATATGGGCCAAGCATATTCAAATCACCACATGATGATATAAAAAACATATTTTAAAATAATTTTATTTAAAAATCATTTTAATCTGGCCAACGAAAAAAACATGGATGAGTGATGTAAAGACCAAAAGAAGTGAGGACGCAGAAGAAGTCTGTTGTCTTTTCCTCTAACAGACTTGATTTATGTGGGAAGAAAATGAGATTGTCACAGCGATTCATAAATTTAATGTTGATTTTTCTAATGTTAGTCTACCACTTTTGTGTGAAAGGTAAAAAGCAAACCAACGAAGATCAAATGAGAATAAGTGTTGTTGTAAAATTATATAAAATAAAAGGCTGTCTTTTATCCCCGACTAGGTCCGGCACCGCAGTGCCCCAGGATATCTGGTAGACATCTTGCCAGAAACACACATCCCAACTCCGTGGTGGCCCAGTGTCTCTGCCAAGACACACTCTCCCAAACTCAGTTCTCCACAAGAAAGAACATACAACACAATAACCTCTGATCCAATTGATAAGATATAATTGCCCACCTAAACATACAAAGCCCTGTACACATCCATCCCTTAAGAACATTCTTAGCAACCTGTAAATACACAGAGTGGAATCTTAACGTCAGCCTCCATGTTCTCTCCGCGGCCTCTCCTGCAGTCTCCTCAGTCTCCTTCTCTTCCCTCAAACTTTTCTTCTGCCCATCCTTCCTTCTCATCAAATGACAGGTCTCGTTCTATCTTGTACCTGCCCTCACCTGCATGACAATCCTACAAATAAGTGATTTCTGCAATGCCACAGGAGTAATTAGGAGGAAGGACCCAGGCCTTCTACTGAATTTTAAAAATGTGGGGTGATAACACAAAATCCCAAAGAAGCCAAAAATACCCTTTATTAAAGAGTTTCAAAGGAAGTGGGGGGGCTCTGTGACTATCCTCTGGCTGCGACTATTTCAGCAGGTGATGAACCTGTGTGACCTTGGTCACCAAGAACACACTCACCCATGCCATAGAATATGGTTACATCCCAGGTGCCAGGCACAAACTTTTCACAGGTACAAAACGTTTATGGGGCAAATGTTAAATCTTTGATAGGCCATGAAATAGTCACAATACTTTTTTTAGTGACAGGAACTTAAGAGATAGAAACTCAAATCCTAATAAAATAAAGAAACAGGAGGAACTTGTTGATTTATTGCTGAGAGGGTCCAGGGTGGAATTTCCAGTACCTACATGGCCATTCGGAGCCATCTGTAACTCCATTTCTAGAGGATCAGATACCCCCAGTGGGTACGAGACACATAAGGGGTACACAGATATACATACAACCAAAACACCATACACATAGCACAACTTTAAAAAGTGGTGTTCTGTTGAGCGCTGGGTTCTGTGCTTTGACGCTACCTTTCTGGCTGAGCTTGTCTACCTGTGGCTTTGTTTGCTGGGCAGATGTTCCCAGGTGTTTGGGAGCATGGCTGCAACATCAAGGACTCAGTGCTTAGGACTCTTGGGAGATATCTCTGTGGAATGCCTGAGCAGAAAAGGCTTCGAGGAGACCGCTCTTTCTTGTCCATGACCCAGTCGATGTTGAAAGAGAATCTGACTTTGTGGAGAATTAGCCTTTTCTCACTACACAGACTCTCCTTTCTAAAGACTGTCCTCTTGACAGGAGAAGGGATAAGTACAGGAAGGGAGGTAAACAGTAGCATGCTAGCACGCCTCTGTCGAGAAGGAGGGTCATTAACTTTAGTATGCCAGCAACATACTAGGGTAATGCAAAATTCTGCTTAAAAATAGCAGACCAAATAAGGCCCAATTACAAAGTAGATCTCATTTCGAGAAAACGCACCCTCTGCTTAACAGAGACTCATTTTTTCAAAATGGCAATCGCTTTGAGTGTAATTGCAGCGACTGCAAGTCCAACTTGCAGCTATTAGGAATGAAATAACCCTTCCTGAGCAAACACGTGGACTGAAGTCTATAGGGCGAAGTCGCCGTAGTGATATTCCTTCGGATTAGAAGTTAATCATTCATACGCAGTTATCAGAAATTTTAATTAGGCAGCACAATTTCTGCAAACAGAAAGAAAAATAGTCTGCAGACCTCAGCAACACCTGGACGTTGACAGGAAGCATTCTCAACTTCAGCAGGGTGTGTGCAGAATTTAGCAAGCATTAATTCCTCCTGACATCTGCATCAAGTTTCTACACTGTTGCATATTAACCCGATTAATCTTTGCTGTGTTTCCACAAAGCAGGCGCCATCATACTCCTCTACTTCTGGTAGATAAGAAAACAGACACAGGGAAGTCACACAGCTAAAGAACTCTCACTCTCAAAGCTCTTGTCCTCAAAGTTCCAAAGTGAGAGAAGTAAATTTGAATTTTTGTCTCCACTACCTGCTTGATACACACACACACACACACACACACACACACGCACACACACACACACGCACACACACTCATCCATACATGCACTCACACTCACAGATACACTCATAGTGCACTCAAACACACATTCACACGCACTCACACACACTCATACTCCCACATGCACATACACACTCACATATACTGACACACTCACACACACTCACACACTCACAGGCACTCACACACACACACACACAGTCACATACTTTTACACTCACACTCATACACTCATATGGTCACAAGCACTCACACATACACACACATACTCACGCACTCTTACACATACACTCACACACACACTCACACACTCACACATATACTCACATACACACACTCACACACTCACACATACACACTCACACTCACACACTCACACTTGAGTCCCATTTTACCTCTTCTTCACCAGATGTCTTTACTTGTATGACAAGTATTAGTTACGTTTACGTTGTTCTGACAGAATCCTTGACACAAGCATCTGGCTGTATTGACTCTGGGCCTACAGTGGAGTAGGACGACGTGTTGCGTGCAACACACGCTGTTCACCCGTGTCAAACAGGGAGCAGGGAGAGGAGATACAAGAAAGGCCAGGGAAAGATGCACGACCTCCACCGACCTACTCCCTCTGACTTGGTCCTGTCTCCTGCTTTTGTCACCTCCCAATATGGCCACCATGTGGGTCCATTTGGAATTAATAGATGAGATTGAGAGACCAAACCTTCTGGGTTCAGACTCCATCTTAGAGACTCCGACCTACGGTTGAACTCAAGTAAACTAACACCAGTTTCCAGGTTACCTCGTAAAAACCCGCATCTAACACCAGTTTCCAGGTTATTTTGCAACAAATATATGCCACCCCCCAGGTTACAAGCCCTCCCCTGGCACTTCAGTTCCTAACAACTGACAATCAGGAGGGAAACAGAAGTTACATTTATGGTTTGACTTCCAGCACCACCCAATTATGTTAAAGGCCATAATAACCCCCTCCAACCAGATGTGTACCAGGCTAGATACCCCCTTGCCTCTGTAAATGCTTGCCTAAAACTAGGCTCAGGGCTCTACCTTCCTTCTGTGTCAGAATTGGGAGCCCAACTTGAACTTGAATAAAGAGACCCTAAAATGATAGCATCAGAACTGGCTCCTTGATGGTCTTTTGGGGTTCACGAATATTTTCCTGGCATAAAAAGATCAGAGTCCTTAGGATCCAATCATCTTTGGAAAACCTATCTATTGACAGTCATGCCCCCAATATGTGAGCCCAGGGGGACATTCTGTAATAAACTGTAAGACACATTACCAAGTGTCTCTCACTGTAGGTCTCTATAGCCTCTCTCCTTCACTCTGGATACCACTAGGCTTAGACTTAAAGTGAGATTGAGGTCAAAGTACAGGGACCACAGTCATTTCTCTGGTTTGGCACATCTGAGAAGTTCCTACCTGTAGGAGGGGGTGTGGTATAGCCTGCCCCTTGTAGCTTGAGGGATGAAAAAATAGGACGATGAAGTTGAGGCAAGGGACAGAAGCAGGGTTCTAGTTTTCGCCTATCTTCTCAGGGAGAAGGGATGAGGGTCAGCCTGCTGCATTAGAGTTTCTTCTTCCTCCTCCTCCTCCCCCCTCCCCCCTCCTCCTCTTCTTCTAGAAGAAAGTCCACAAACAGGCTGCTCCAGCCCGTGCTGACTAGCTACACCAAAAAGGGCTGCTATACAGCATGCCTTGCATGACTTTTCTCCCCAAACTCCTTGGCAGCTGATGTGGGGGTGTGTGAGGCCTATCTGGGCGATTACTAATGTCTCATTAGCCAAAGGCTTCGTCTAAACAGAGGGGCCCAGAAGGTCCCTGAGATCACAGCTGGAGGCTTGGCTTTGGAGATCTGTAAGTCTAACTGACTGCTTGGTACCCTTCACCGTGACCACACATTCTGGTTTTATAAGTGAATTTAACAACTGAGATTCTCTTTCTTACAAGTTTGTTTTGCATCTATTACCTGCTCACTCTCAAGGCAAATGATCCAATACTGTTACTCCCAGGCATGAACTAAATATGGGATAAATGCTGAGTTATGGGCAATAGAAAGGACACTTTCTTTGATTTGTTTCTTAAATACTGGCTTTTTATTTCCCATTTTCTGTTTTCTTTCTTTTTAACTGTTTTTTATTGATTTTTTTTGTGTGTGTGGAATTCACATCATGTACCCCAATCCCACTCATGTCCCTCTACCCTTGCTACCTCCCCCTAAAGAAAAGAAAACAAAACATTTTGCTGTGGAAGCTGCAGTGCGTCCAGATTTACTTGCAAACGATCATTGCAGTTGGCCTGGCTCGAAGCCTCTGGCTTCTGCTACTCTATCAGTGGATCCTCACTGGGACTCCTCTTGGGTATCCTGTTGTTGCCTGTGTCATGAAGATCCTGTAGCTTTGGATCTGCAGAACAGGCCCCTTCACGCACTCCAGCAGTTCATAGATGGGTCAACTCCAAGTCCAGGATCTGGGCCTGGGTAGCTCAGTTGGTCAGCCTGCTACTGTCCTGTACCAACACCACCAGGGCCAGCGCTCCCTTTTTGCACAGTTGAGGGCTGGAGCCAACTCAGCTGGCAAGGGGCAGAACAGGTTCTCCCAGAAGCATGCCAGTGGGGTCAGTGGGGTCAACTCTCCCACACTGCTCCAGCAAGGGGCAGGACCAGCTCACCAACTCACCTGACTGCCTTAACCAGTAAGGGGCAGGAGCAGTCCTCCCATGGTCAAGTCCTTAGGACCAGTTTACCTGTGCCTTGCTGCCCCCACCAAGGCCAGCTCTCCCAAGGTGTGGGGCGGGGCCAGCTTTCCTACCTGCCATAGGAAGTGTGTGTGTGTGTGTGTGTGTGTGTGTGTGTGTGTGTGTGTGTGTGATCTCTCCCACACCCACGACACAGCATGGCTTGCAAGGGGCAAGGCCAGCCCTCTCATGCTCACACCCTCAGGGCCAGCTCACCTGCACTTCTGCCATCAGGGCCAACTCTACTGTGCTGCCCAGGTAAGCCTCAGGGCCCTCTTTACCCAGTGCTGCAGCCACCGAGGGGCAGGACCAGCTTTCCTGCTCTCTTAGGGCTTTGCTTAGCCCTTAGACATCAACATGACTCCAAGAGACAGCCCAAATCAGGGACAACTACATAGCCTTTGGTGGTAGCATGGGCCATTGACTCCAAACAGACCCCTCTTGTTGCAGGGTCATGGACCCAGACATGGTGGCAGCATAGTCACAGACATCACCATGGCCTCGGGTGACAGCGCAGGCATCGACCTCTCGTCTCCAGCTCCTCCTCTCTTCAGAGCACTCAAACCATTCTGCTTCTTGCTCTCACTCATCTTCCCATCACATACTTGTTCTTCATGGTGTGGGTAGTTTCTTAACTTTTGTGTCATGGCCGCTTGGTGGATGATAAGTCTTGGCCACAGGAGTTGGTCTCTGCAGTCACATGCATAGTAGCACCTTTGACCTGTTCCCATTAGACACCAGGCATAAGGCTCAAGATGGCTCCAGGTGATGCCACATGTGACCTCAAGTGAGGTGGCCGGTTATCAAAGTCAGTCCACTGGAATCACTGATGGTCAGTGACCTGGGGCTGATCTTGGTCCACGTAAAGCTGTCCTAACGAAGTGCTAACATGACTTACATAAGAGTTAAGAGTTTGGAAACTTAACCACTTTGTAACTCTGTGGGTGAACTTGTAATAAAAACTATCAAATTCTACCTGTCTTGGGGTTTCTATCAATGTGACGAGAAACCATGACCACAGCAACTCTTACAAAGGAAAACATTTAATTGGGGGCAGACTTAGAGATGTATTCTATTACTATCATGGTGGAAACATGGCGACATGCAAGAGTCATGATGCTGGAGAAAGAGCTGACAGTTCTACATCCTGATTCACCGGTAGCAGAAGGAAAGACACACTGGGCATAGCTTGAGCATAGGAGATCTTAAAGCCCGCCCCACAGTGACACACTTCCTTCAGCAAGGCCATACCTCCTCATCGTGCCATTTCCTATGACCAAGAATTCAGACTCATGACTTATGGCGGCCATTCCTATTCAAACCACCACACTTGGTTTTTACAAAGTTCCTCACTGTCATATCTGAGAACTTCACAGCCACAACTACCTCCAGGCCAGCCTTCACCTGGTCAAGGTTCAGTCAATGATACAGGAAAGTGAGCAACACAGAGGCCTGTGAGGACATGAATGGGGTTGAGGGCACAGTCCTGGCCTCTGGCATAGTTTATGCATGAATCACTTTCTGAGGAACTCATTAACTGTCAGTACAATTATTGAGATCATCCAGGACTTTTAAATTTTTTATTATTTTCTCAATTAAAAAACCTATCTCATGTTTATTTCAATGCATGATACAAAGTATATTCTTTACTACATTATTTAAATTGTCAAGTAAAAGTTAACACCTGCAAAGATTGTGGAAGGAGTTCATCAAATGAATCATCGGATCCATTTTTTTTCAGATCTTATTTTTGTGTGTGTCATGAAATACTTAAAATTTGCTCTCAAAGGCTGGAGAGATGGCTCAGTGGTTAGAGCACAGGCTGCTCTTCCAGGGGATCAGGTTCATATCCCAGATCCCAGTGCCCATATGTTGGCTCACAACCATCTGTAACTCTATTCCCAAGGGATGTGATGCCCTTTTCTGACCTCTGCAGGCACTGAATGTATGTAGTGCACAGACATGTAATGCAGGTGAAATATCCCATGCACATAAAACAAAATAAAATAAATCTAAATCTATTCTCTTTGCAATCTTAAAGTAGGGGTGACATTGTTATTAACTATTGCCACTGTGAAATGACTAAATTATTCCTCCTGTCTAAAATATCATATCCTTTGACCAAAAGTGTCCTTATTCTCCCCACCTCCACCAAGTCCCAGCAAAGACTGTCATTGTCAACAGACCATGACATAAAGAAACTCAAGAAGCAGGACAGTTGTGTGGAGGTCTTTCTTGACATTCAGAGTGAAAACGATGTTTATTTATAATCAAGATCCTGGCTTTCTTGAGGAGTATGCTATCTAGGTCAGGAATCTGTATTGTGCTGGTGTGTGAACAAGGAGCTTTTCTTTGTAAAATTTTTATATCTATCTATGTATCTATCTATGTATGTATTTATGTATCTATCTATGTATCTATCTATCTATGTATCTATCTATCTATGTATCTATCTATATATCTATGTATCTTTGTATCTATGTATCTATGTATCTATGTGTCTGTCTGTCTGTCTGTCTGTCTGTCTAGTGGCCCAGAGACCAAACTGATAATATGAGAGAGTAATGAGCAAAGATATGTTCCCTCCGAGGGTTTTGTGCATTCAATTTCTAATGGACCACTTGCTCAATCAAAGTAGCAAAATTACCACCCCCCCCATTCCCTCTTCGATTGGTTGAAGGGCTTCCATGCTTCCCAATTAAAATCCGGGAAGATGGGAGCTCCTACCCTGCAGTGCTATTTTGACCACTTGACTGAATTTCCCATCAGTTCCCTTGGCCTTACACATCTGTAGCCTCTTATTTTTCCGAAAGTCAATATGCTTGCCTCAATTAGTTTGAAAAAAGAAACGAGAGATGATAAAACAGCTGGATTTACTTAAGGCACTTCTTTTTCATTTCCACTTGAAATAAGGTTCTCAGCTGTTGAAGACCAACATAAACTCAGCCGGCAGGTTATTGCCCTACGTCACCAAAAGACATCCTGGACTCTCTGCCAGCCAAATGTTTCCTGGGAGTCGGCAGGGGACTGAGAAGTGCCAGCTTCACCCACAGAGGAGGACTCCTGCTTCCAGGCAGCTGTGACCTGCTCACACAGAGCCCAGCAGGGGGATTCTGAGCACAGACAGGGCTTAGACTTCATCAACTGCCATTCTCAAAGAACCCCCTTCTCAGCGCCTCTTGGTTTCTTTCCATCACACACCGCCTACTTGGATGGTGACACGGACCTCATTTTCCAAATAGGAGGCGCGTGACAGCACACTGTGAAAATATCTGTTGACTGCGAAAGAACCATGCTTGTCCCTGCTTCTCAACTCCTGCTCAGGTTAATAATTTTCTCAGCAGGAGCAACGCTGCCCAGATAACCGGAGGGTTTTTTTTTTCCCCTGAATGTGACATAGCTGTATCTATGGATACCGCCCAATACAGCAACATGGGCAAGGTGGTGATTACATGGAACAATTATGCCTGATGCACATAGATGATTAGGATAGTCATCGTGGAGAGACGAAGTAGACGGGTCTCTACCCCCACTGGGTTCAGTGATTTTAATCAGAAAAATCACTCAAGTGAAATTCGAGACACAAGATCTTAAGGAGAGATATAAGAAATCACGGGGGCACTTTCGTCGGAGAGTTCACTCAGTCCAGAATTCAGGGAAAAGGCTGTACCGACTGAGGCCTGAGTTGAGAACTGTGGAGTAGGGGAAGAGGAGAGGTACAGGGTTGATTGGATGCTTTCTTACTGTAGGGATTATGTGCCCACTTTTGAAGAACCGGGTAAATGGAGATGAGTACAGAGAGCCAGGGGAGATGTGACTGGGAGCAAGACCGCAGCCTGGCTTAGGGTCTGGACCATGCAGTCAGTTCTCAGTGCCTGTCTTGGTCCTAAAGCAGTAAGCATGCATCTGCAGTGGGTAGGGCAAGCCTCTAGTGGAAACGCATTATCCTTACATCATCTAAGTGATTTAAACAAAAACTATTTTAAAATTAGGTTATGCACGAGTTTTTGTTTAGACTGTAGAGGATATTAAAATAAATTGTACAGCATTATCCAATATGAACGTCTTTATGAAAGGAAGCGATACGGATATATTAAGTTATATTAAGAGCCAACAAGCAAACAGGACAACCAAGGTCATGTCTCTGTCTGAGGGTAAAGGATTGGAAAGGGCCAAGGCTAGGCACAATTTTGCGCTGGGAGGGGATCCAAGGACTCAGATAAAGTTTTCAGAATCCAGAGGGCTAGCGTAAAAACACGGAGTCCTGAGTCTCTCTGTGAGTTTTAACAAGATCCATGGCCTAGAAGGAGAGGGGCTGCTTCATGCGCGTGGGCCAAAGCACGAAGCTGAGGAACGGACCCAGGAGGCTAAAGCAGCCCGGAGACTCTGCTTGGGATTTGCCACTCACATTATATTATTTTTCTAGACCAAATTTAGTTGTATGCCAATACAATTTGAACATACCTGGCCTCCCAACAACTCACCAACTACATATAGTTTGTTTCTGTTTTGTTTTGTTTTTGCTTTTGTTTTGTGAAGTTTATACTTTGGAAATTAGACTCTGAGTGAACTTCTGAAAGCCAACACTCACACAGGGAGCTAAGTCATTATTTTAGGCTCTGAGCATTCTCCACTAACTATTCCACTCCAAAAAAATAAAAAAAATAAAAAAAATAAAGGAGGAGGAGGAAGAAGAGGAGGAGGAGGAAGAGGAGGAGTAGGAGGAGGAGGAGGAAGAGGAGGAGTAGGAGTAGGAGGAGGAGGATTAATTTTCTCTCACTTCATTTTTTTCTGCATTTCCCAGTCCATTTTGTTGTTAATTGCTTCTTCCTCCAGATGGACAGGTGCCTAAAGGCAGGCTGTAGGAGAGCTGGCCATTGTCCTTCCTGTCAGCTTTCCGACCCACAGGAAGTCAGCTAGCCTGCTGAAGTAGAACAGATGCCCGGAATCCTACAGTGAGCCCTGAAGCAGATGTGAAGGGTCCCTTTTCTATCTGGCCTAGGCGTGGGGAAGGAAAGTTTGTTTCACTGTGATGTTTGAATGCTTTAAAATGTTCGCACCCACAAATTTTATTACCCTCCCCACCTAAAGCTAGGTAAATAGCAGAAATACCCTTTAACTACAGACCTCTGTCAGGTGACCTAAATTCCTTCCCTTTTTCTCTACAGGATCATTGCAAAGCATTTATCTGCATCGACTCATGGTCACACAGTAAGTGCTGTTACCTTTGTTTCACAGGCAGGGAGCCAGATGAGGCAGAGACCTGCTGAGTTACCAGGGCTCTGGTGGCAGCCCCAGGGCTTAGAGCTCACCAGGACAGGAGTCAAGAACAGGGGCTGAAGCACGCAGCCACCACCCACGCTCTCACACCCGTGACTACTCTGTCTATGACCCGGCAAGTCCTTTGCCATCTTGACTCCATGCCTGAGAGTACCTGTGCAAACCTGTTAGAGTGAAATCTCTGGGGTGGGCTTTTATCTGAGGAACTAAAAGTCCTCGTGAGCAATCACACACAATGGTGGAGGAAAAAGCCAAATTGGATAAACAGCTGCTTGGTGCCTGCCTGCCCCGGGACTGTCTTCCAGGCCAGTCTTGGAGGTCCAGTCCTGATTCTTTTGACTTTCTGCCACTATAGCAAAATGCCTAAGGTAAACTTACAAAGAGAAGAGATTTATGTTGACTTAGCATTCTGGATGTTTCGATTCACAGTCATTTGGCTTTGTGGCTTTGGGCCTATGGTGAGGGCCAAAAGAAAGTCACAGAAATAAACTCATCCCATGAGCAGGAAGCAAGTGGTAGAGAGGGGAGAGGGTCAGAATTGTACTGTCTCCAGCACGGACGTGCCCCCAGTGACATAAAGTCCTCCCACTGTGCTCTACCTCTGAAAATTCAACCTTCCAGCAGTGCCTCTGAGAGACGGTCAAGATGCGCGCTCTAGTGGGACTGCCAGCCGCAGGCTGATACCAGCAGAGTTAAGTTTTCTTATTAACAGTGTGTAACAGGATTCATCTTCACCGAGCACCGAGAGGTAGCTTCAAAGACATGTGGGGTGAGTCCGAAAACTTCTGCAAATATTTCAGAGGGATTCCTGTGATGCTTAAAGTGACTTCAGAATAAACTGCTGGGAGAATACTTGTGTTACTGTTAAGCTTGGTGCTGGTACTTGACAGATTTAATGACTTTTTTTCCCATTAATTTATTTGTTCCCTTTACATCCTGATGGATTGCTGTCCCCACTCATGGTCCCCATCACACAATCCTTCCCCCATCCTCTCCTCCCCTTCTCCTCTGAGAATAGTGTCAGGGATTGATGTTTGCCCATGGGATGGGTCACAAGTTGGGCCAGTTATTGGTTGGCCGTTCCCTCGGTCTCTGCTCCATCTCTGTCCCTGTGTTTCTTGTAAATAGGGTATGTTCTGGGTTGAAAATTCTGTGGGTGGGTTGGTGTCCTTAGCCCTCCACGGGGGGTCCTGTTTGACTACAGGGGGTTCCCATTTCAGATTTCATATCTCCACTGCTAGGAGTCTCAGCTCAAGTCACCTTATAGACTCCTGGGAACCTCCCCCATCCCTGGTCTCTGGCAATTCCTAGAGATGCCCCCCTCCACCCCCACCAACAATCAATTTCCATCCATTCTCCTGGCCATCTGGTCCTCTTTTCTATGTCTCTGGCAGTTTCTCAGAAAATTGGAGATAGTTCTGCCTGAAGACCTAGCTTTACACTCCTGGGCATATACCCAAAAGATGCTCCTCCGTACCACAAGGACATTTGCTTAACTATGTTCATAGCAGCCTTATTTGTAATAGCCAGAAACTGGAAAGAACCCAGAAGCATTTCAATCAAAGAATGGATGCAGAAAATGTGGTTCATTTACACAATGGAATACTACTAAAACAAGAACACTATGAAACAAGGACATCATGAATTTTGCAGGCAAATGGATGGAACTAGAAAATATCATCCTGAGTGAGGTGACCCAGACCCAGAAGGACATGCATGGTGTGAACTCACTGGTAAGTGGATATTAGCCAAAAAATACAGGACACCCACATTACACTCCACAGACCCAAAGAAGCTAAACAAGAAGGAAGGCCCAAACGAGGGTACTTGAATCTCAATAAGAAGGGGGAATAAAATAGTCACAGAAGGCAGATGAGGTGGGGACTGGGTGGGAGAGGGGATGGAGAGGGGGATGAGGGGGTTCAGGATCAAGGGTGGGTAGGGACAAGAGAGAGCATGAGAGGACAGGAGAATGAGTGGTGAATCTGGAAACAAACCCTGTCTTCCTCTGCTATCCAAATTCCCTTCCCTCAGGGGATGTGTGCTCCAACACTGCTTCCGGTATTAACTGTAAAAATCCTATGCCTCCTCTTGCCCACCTGCCTCTTCGGTTTTTCTTGACAGCACGCTATGTATTATTCGATGTTTTAAAAACTGACTTTCTCTGTATTTCTGAGACTGCTATCAGAATCTAAGGGCAACAAAGCCACCATGACACCCCGCCCCTAGTCGGGGCCGTGGCTTAATGGATGTGCGTTTTTATTGAATGGTTCTGACTTGTAGTCCCTCACCAAGGCCCTTCCTCTCAACACAGAGCTTTTGAGTCATACAGTACAAGGCTACCAGGTTTAGCAACTAAAGAAACAGGGTGACCGCCCATTTGAAAAGCTAATGAACAAACAAACAAGTGGTATTTTCACAGGGCTATGCCATATGGCACAAGTACTCTCTTACTGAAAGTAACTTGTTCATACGAAATTCAATTGAGTCTTTCAGGGAATCACACTTAGGGGATTTGTTTTTCAAATGTAGTTTATCTTCTTAGAGATCTTGAAAGTTTTAAAATTAAAAGCCATACTGCATTTCAAATTAAGAGCAATACTGGATTTCACCAGTTGTAACTAGGTGTGGTTATCTCCCATTTTTCAAACGGGGGAAAATGATGGACAGCTCTTATCCAAGGCAATGATTTTCTATTTTGTAAACAAGGAAAATCCAGGACAAAGGAAAGGACGGTGGCAGTAGCATGAGGCACTTCAGGTGTTTTCTGTGTGTTCGCAGTGTTCGCCTATGTGAGTCGTTAACGACCAGGCAATAGTTGTACTGATGTGGTTGGAAAGAGAAAATCAACAACTACAGAACACAGGAAATGCTCATCTGTTAGGAGTTGCTGGCGAACACCTGAAATCAATGTGTTGGGCAAATCATCTCTTGTCCAGAGCTTCTCAGGGAGTGACACTTCCGGATTCATCTGGCTGCAGTCCAGGTTTAGCTCCCTTCTGCTTTGGACCTGGAGACCCTGTTTCTTTGCTGGCTTTTAGTAGGGAGCAGGGCGCTGTTTCTAGCTTCTGAAGTTTGCCTGCCTTCCCGGGCTCACGAACCCAGTCCGTTATCCTCAGTGCTCAGTGCTGGTTCAAGTCTTTCCTGGGCTTTGAATCTCTGCCTTGCTCTTCAGTCACGGAGGTCTCACTTGTTTCACTATAGCTGAAGGAATTGCCTCATCCAACTCCTACGATCTAGGACAACGTTTCATTTCTCCGGGTCCATGACCTTAATTCCCCCAGCTATGTCTACTTTGCCATATGCTGAGGCATATTCACAGACACAGCGTCAAGGATGGCGATCACAGGCACTCGAGTCACGCTTATGACAGCTACCTGTGGTCTTAGGAAAATGGAAACACACGCACGCACATGCACACACACACACACATGCACACGCACACGCACACATGCCCACACATTCACACCACACACACTACTGATGACTGATGGTGTTTGGGATGAGGGAAGTGACATGGACTGAGATGACCCACAGCAAAGCCTTTAAATACCATTTTTATTTTAAAATCGGGCGCGTGTACTATCTAGTTTAAAAATAAGTGAATGTCAACCAAGCATTAAAAATAGTATTAACATGATTTTTGTATAATTTAGCTGTGCCACGGGTGCCCAGATTAGCTGTTATTTCTGGCAATGTATGTGAGATGATGCTGGTATTGGATCTGTGGATGCAGGGAGGTAGATTGCCCAAGTGGGCAGACTTCTCTCAGCCCACTGAAGAATTAACAGAGGGGTGGGAGAAGGAGAAATTTGTTCAGATTTCCTTCCCCACTGCCTGATTGAGCTGTATCTTCCCCTTCATCTGCTCCTCAAGTTTCCAGGTCTTTTAAATCAGGCTTGCATTACACCTCCAACATTTCCTGAGTTTTCAGCTCACAGATCTTGGTGGATCATATGACACTCTGTAGTCACGCGAGTCAATTCTTCATAATCTCTCTCACCTACTGGTTCTCCTTTCTACCTTGCTGGTTTTACTTCTTTGGAGAACTCTGACTTATCCAGCAGTTCTGCTCTAGGAAATGTATATAATATGATATTAATTATTACATATTTATATAATATATAATAAATATATTGATTATAACATGATAATGTATAGCATATTAATATAACATAATATGTTCACACATAATATACTATGATTAATATATTATATTAATATCATATAACATTATATGCTATATAATATATAAATAATATATATAAAATCAAAAGCATGGTCTTGAGGTGATATTTTGCATACCCATGTTTGTACACAATAGTCAAAGCACAGAGGTAATTCTGGTAAGTGAATGAATGGGCAAAATACGGTACAAACCCAGAATGCAATGCAATATTATCCAGACTTTAAAAGGAAATTATATTACAGGCTATAACATGGAGGACTCTATGCTAAGTGAGTTGTGTAAAACATCTAAAATAGTTGATTTCCTAGAAACTGAAATTAGGAACAGGCTACTATGAATCCCACAGTTAAAGTTGGTCTTGGCTCTGTCTGTCAGTGGCTTCACTAATATAAATGCCACAGGGCTACAGCGGGGACTGACTCATCCCATCCCTGGCATGTGGTTCAGACTGGATTCTCACGAGCATCTTCAGTCTGTAGTTTGCGTCTCTGGGTTTCGTTTCTGTTCCTAGACAGTTACTGGCTCAGATGATTGTCCAATCCCTTCGTCTGAAGCCCCATCTGTAATCCGGAGCCAGTCTCCTCTGCTCAGTGTCCCTCGACAGAAAAGTTATCAGTGAGCACGATGAGTCTAACGTCAATGCAGTTTAATCATGAATACACCATTGTTTACAGCATGGGATATCAGTTATCTTTCTCTTCATCTAGGATGTGAGACTATGAATCTTGTCCAATTTGACTTGTATTTTTCCGCTTCATTTACTGACAGCCTTTCCTTCTCCTACAAAATGTAAAAACAAGTTACATATCTATCAAATACTGTATCAAAAGGTTACATAGCAAACATTCTGTGTATGTACCTATCATTTCTCTTTCCCTCCCTCCTTCCTTTCTTCCTTCCTTACCTCCCTCTCTCCCTCCCTCCTTCCTTCCTTTCCTCCCTCTCTCCCTCCCTCCTTCTCTCCCTCCCTCCCTCTCTCCTCCCTCCCTCCCTCCCCCCCTCCCTCCCTCCCTCCCTCCCTCCCTCCCTCCTGCCTCTCATTTCATGCCAAATATTTGGATACATAACCATATTTGGACCTAGGATCTCAAAAAAGGGTTAATGACGTATAAATCAGGAATCATTTTAACAGATCTGCTTCTAGGGTGTTTTTATAAAAATGGGAAATCAGACACGAAGTGGGGACCACAGACACATGCTGAAGGGAGATGGTTCTGTGTGAACCCACAGAGAGGTCACAGAGGAAAGCAACCTTGCCAGGATCTTGGTCCTGGGTGCCGAGAACTAAGAACCAATAAATTCCTGTTGTTAAACTCTGTCCCTCAGGGGCCCTTCGCTATGCAAGCCCCGGCAAAGTAAGACTGGCTGGTAAAGTCATCTCTAGGGACAGGTTGTCACCCCATTACAGAGCCAACACACATAGTCCTAGAGCAGCCCAAAAGATACAGAGTTGTAGTGAGAATTTGGCTTCTTTAAAAAAAAAATCCGTCTATGTTTTGTGAACATGTTTTTGTTGTAGTCCCAGATGTGGGATATGGGCTGCTTCAGATTGTCCACAGTTGCTGACTATGATTGCCTTGTGTTCTAGAAGGGGTGTGATTCTTGCCAACTTCACACAGTTTATGTTTGGAATTCTGGGGACTCTCAAGAAGGTATAAATGGGAGAGCCCCAAGCTGCTCCCCTGCTGGTGGTTTTGGCTGCTGCCTTTGCTATTGCTGGATGGCTAGATAGCTGGTTAGCTGGCTAGCTGGATGGATGGCTGGACGGCTGGATGTTTGGACATCTGGACGTCTGGACAGCTGGATAGATGGATAGATGGATGGATGGATGGATGGCTGGATGACTAGCTGACTGGATGGATGGATGGATGGCTGAATGGCTGGAAGTTTGGACATCTGGACGTTTGGACAGCTGGATAGATGGATAGATGGCTGGCTGGCTGGATGGCTGACTGGATGGATGGATGGATGTCTAAATGGCTGGATAGCTGGATAGATGGATAGATGGTTAGATGGATTGCTGGTTGAAGATATTCTGAGGTCAAAGATTAAACTTCCTCCAGGAAACTTGAAGCCCCTAGTCAGCAGGAAGTAGTATAAAGAGGTCTATGCCCACTTTACCTTGTAAGCTTCTTTCTCTCCTACATAGTGTTGGAGAGTTGGAAGAGATTGGGGTGGAATAAGGGTTGGAAGTGTAGTAGATATAATAGCCCAGTAAAGTGGCCTAAAAAAGTACGCCTACAGGCCATTGGCCCTGACTGCATGGGCATATTTACCTTATCAGAATCAATACTTCCTTACAGAATCCAACATCTATTTTTCTAGCTCGCTCTCTCTCTCTCTCTCTCTCTCTCTCTCTCTCTCTCTCTCTCTCTCTCTCTCTCTCTCTCTGTGTGTGTGTTTGCTTAACTCAACGGTTCTTAATGCTGTAACACCTTTAATAAAGTTTCTCATATTGTGGTGACTGCCAACCATAAAATTATTTGTTGTCCCTCCATAGCTGTGATTTTGCTATTGTAAATTATAATGTAAATATTTTTGGAAATAGCGGGTTGCCAAAGGGTCATGATCCACAGGTTTGCAATCACTGGCTTAACATGTCTCCAAATACTGAAATTTCAGAGATGGAGAGGCTGTGAGGCTAATGGTCGTAGGGTACATACACTCCACAGTAGAGAAGTAATAACCGAATGCCTGCCAGCAATTCAGGATCTCCCGGCGTGAAGAGAAAAGCACAGGCAACCAGATCATATGGAAAGCCCTGCCGATCGGAACGGCGTTTGTCCTCTTGACGGTTCAAGTCTTGGGGATTTGGTTTATAAGCTAGCAGTGGAAGACCTTGAGAGTGGATTAGTGATTTTTTTTAATAGTTATTTCTCCGTGTGTCCTTCATTCCTGGATGTCCTGGGTCACATGTTTATTCAGCAGCAAGTGTTCTGTAGTAGCAATGCAGGATGGATGGTGACAGGCGTCTCTCACTTTGAAATGTGGCACTTCTACACGCGTCTGTGGGAAGTCACTTTGCTTTGTTTTTGGTAGTATGTAGGAGAAAGGAGGCAGGAAGGGGACTGGCTAGGGACGTGGGAGACATTCCAGTTTGTGCTGTTTTGCTGGCAGGAGAGATGGGCCCTAACTTCATGCAGCTGTCCGTCGTCTATGACAGTGAACTGTGATGGTGGACAGAAGTGCAAGCCCAGCTGCCCTCCGGGAGCTTAGATGGTATGAAGGGGCTCTCCTGTACCTGTTGGTACTCTCCACTGCCTGCCAGTTTGCCCCATTGAGGTGATTTGAGTGGTAAAAGGCAAGCCATCCTAATGGTTTCTTTATAAACATGTTTAGTCCTAGATAAAAGGCCGAATATTAAATGGAGTTTAAAAATGGCTGACTTCCATTCTTGTTCTTTCTGCTTTTTGCTCCAGCTGAGCTGGAAGGAAAGTGAGCAAGAAACCTGGGGGTTTATTTCTAAACACACACACACACACACACACACACACACACACACACACACACACACACACCTCAAGCTCTTGATTTATTTATAAACACGCAGACATTCTGACACATCTCTGAAAAAGACTTGAGCCCTCTTTCTCTCTAGCTTCAAGTCTAAACGCTTGGTTTTGTTTTCACAGAAAAGTCACTTTTCAATATGACTTTATTGATCCGATATACACACTGTTTTTAAACACAGAGTGATCATTCAGCTGGCATGGAAGAATATCCAAAATTACTACTCCTTTGAAAACTATAAATATGAATTGTATACATGCATGTTTACATGTATGTGTGCATCTCACTGATGGCTGTCACCGTCAAAGCTGCATAAGTTGTGCTGGGATAGAGGATGGCTGTGCAGTCACACAGGTAAAATCCCACAGGCTGGGACTGCAAAGGGCGAGCTTCCTTCCCACAGAAACACCCTCAGTAAAAGCAGCCTGCTCTGGGAAGATTTTGCCTGTTTATACAGATGTGTCCAGAGCTCTGAGGATCGTACTCCAAACCCGTAGCTGTTGACCGCAATTAATCACCCCCACATTGTGGAATGCACAGCTGGCCCAAGTTCCTGTACAAAAGCAACAAAGCCGGGCTGTGGCTGTAGGTAGACAGATGGCGGCACCATAGCTAGGATGTTACACAGATCACCAGGGAGAAAGTGCCTGTCACTCAAATGAGCAAGAAAGGCCAGACTCTGTGGGGCCAAGAACTCATGTGCTACAGTGGGAAAATGAAGCCCAAGGGTTTCTGAAACTGTGATCCTGGAAAATAGGATTCTCTAGGATGGAGAAATGGCTCAGCAGGTAAAGGACTAACTGTTCTTGCAGAAAACTCAGGTTCAGTTCCCGACATCTACATGGTGGCTCACAAGCATCTGTAACACCACTTCAAGGGGATCTGGTGCTCCTCTGACCTCTGAGAGCACCAGGCTTGCATGTGGTATGCATACATACGTACATACATACATACATACATACATACATATATGCATACATAAAATTAATCTTTAAAAACAATGATCTGTTTAGACAAATCACAATAAATAAGACCCTTTGACATCTCTTAAGCTTAATATGATGGTATCGTGACTCCCCTAAAGGTTAGAGGGTAAAATATGTTTGCCAAAGGTTCTTAAATACAGAGAGGATCTTTGTGGGAAGTGCCGGGCAAGCAGGTGTGATGTGGCGAGATTCCAGGGAGAATCTGGGTTGCAGGATTCGGGAGAGGGTGTGGAGAGATTCCAGGACTGGCTTCTGGTCTCCTCCATACTCGTCCTAGAGGAAGGAGCTGCAGAGGCCCCTTGGCTGTCCAACCAGGTCAAGATCAGAGCCCTGCAGCAGTTTCTTGAAGAAGCTGATTATGTTAAGAAGAAAACTGAAGCAAGATTTACCAGGGGAAGAAAACTCAGCAGAGATGACATTTCCCACTTGGCCTCGCTTGGGAACTTTGGGTACAGCTGCCCTGAGGCAGAAGTAGCCTTTTGTACTTGGGTGTCTACAGGCCCAGGGATTCTGACTGTTTCACCCCCATTCCCTAGCAAGGTAGAACCTTCCAGACGAAAATATTTTGGTTCACTTGAGGCACTCCAGGGATGAAAGGTAGTATGAGCCATCTTTGTGGAAAAGAAATTATATTGGCAAATTGTCACGTGCTGTTCGCACAGATCGGCAGCTGGCTTTGAGATGGCCTGCCTTGTCCTAGACCCCAGTGTATTTACTTCCACTGTCCCCAAGACCCTCTGGCTTGCAGCAGGTGGGCTCCTTCACTTTGTAACAGGGAGAATGGAAAACCAAAGAATAGTAAAGACCAGAGAGCAGCCAGAAGATGATCCATTTCCAGCAGAGGTTACCACTGTTATCTCCTGGTACAGAGAGGCCTATGAAGGAAACAGGAAGCCAGAAGCTTATCCGCAGAGAGTCTGCTCTGCTGGACCTGAAAACATCCCACTCGGGAACCTCAGGACACTTCAACAAGGCTTCCCCAGTCATTTCTCCCGGATGTGGCAATCCTCTGATTTGTATCTATCTGATGCTTCTGTCTGTCACCTGCTATTTGTTCTCCCTACTTTCATTTGCTACGCACTTAGCAATGTAACATATTCAAAACCCAAAGTGTGGCTACCCTGATTGTTCTTCATACAGAAAACCATGATTAACACGCTCAGTGACCGTGTGAGCCGAGGGTGCGTGGGTTAGGGTGCACTCACTCTGCACACTTTTAGAACGGGTTCTGTTTAACGAAATTTCAAGTACATTACAGTTGAAATGGCTTATAGAATCCCACATGTCCTCTCTTCTCCTGGAGCCTTGAGAGTTGATTTAAGGAAGGAAATTGTCTTTGACGAGATCTTGCTATCCTTGGGAGACTTTCCTCTATGCCCTAAGACGGGCTGCTGCCAGTTCTGGTAATTAGTAAGAATTAAAGGGATTGCCATGTTCTCCGGTCTGTCTGGATTATTCTCCCATCTTTCTAGTAAAAGGATGTTTCAGAGCTTATCTGACCTGCCCATATCTTTTTGAGCAATGTGAATGCTTTTTGATATCACAGGGGAAAAGGTCAAATTTGCAAATTTGTACTTATCTTTGGAAAGGCAGATGCTCAGTTCATTTTTCTCATAAATCTGCCCTCAAAGGAAAAAAAGTGCAGGAAACCTCCCTTTGAGCTCTTCTTTGCCATAAAGGAATTCTAGATCTATTTCAAGTAGACTTTAAAAAAATACTTTGTAGCTTTTAGTGTTAAGTAGAATATTATACTTCCTATAGTAGGTGATTAAATTAATTTGCTTCATGACTATTATTTGGGTATAAAGTCTTTATTAGCATGAACTCTGGGGAACTGCAAAGCGCTTAAATTTAAGACATTTTAAAGAATCTCCAGTTGGGTTGGAGAGATGGCTCAACAATTAAGAGCACTGGCTGCTCTTCCAGAGGACCTGAGTTTGATTCTCAGCACCTACATAGGGGCTCACAACCATCTGTAACTCCAGTTCCAAGGGATCTGATGCCCTCCTTTGACTCTGTGGGCACTGAATGCATGTGGTGCAGAGACATATGTAGGCAATGCACATAAAATAAAAATAAATACATCTAAAATGTCACCAGTTCCCCTTTCTCTGCTTTTACAAGATGGTTGTGAGGGTGTTCTGCTCTGTTAATTCTCTTACTGTGATGATATTTGGCAAGCTTATTTGATACTCTCAATATTCCACCAATTCTATGAAGTTTGGCTCTTGTGGTGTTTGATAAGAATGGCCCCCAGGGGTTCATGTATTTGAATGCTTAGTCATCAGGGAGTGGCACTACTTGAGAAGGTTTAGGAGGTGTGGTCTTATTGGAGGAAGTGTGTGTTACTGAGGGTGGGGTTTGAGGTTCCTGAAGTCTAAGCCAGGCTCAGTGTCATTCTCTTTTCCTGCTGCCTACGGATCCAGATCTACTCTTAGCTACTTCTCAGCCCTACGTCTGCCTATGGCCTACCATGCTGTTGGCCATGATGATAATGGGCTAAGCCTTTGAAATTGTGAGCAAGTCTCCAATGAAATGCTTTCTTTTGTAAAAGTTGTTCCTTTTATGGTGTCTCTTCACAGCAATAGAACACCGACTAAGACACTTCTAGAAACTCAAAGTCTTGGACATTTTACGAAGATTTAGAAGAAAATGGCTTTTGGATTTCCAAGAGCTAGAAACCAGTAGCTTCAGCATTAAAAAGGCCGTGGCACATTCACAGGCTGCCCATCAACCTTACAGATCCAAGAGACCTTTCTGCAGGGCAATCCCCTTTTATACTCCTGAAGCATAAGAAGCATTGTAAAATAAAACTCAAAACTTCTGGAACATATATATATATATATATATATGTATGTATATGTATATATATATATGTATATATGTATATATATGTGTGTGTGTGTGTATTTGATGTATATGGGATGCCACGTGACTGAAACCACTTTGTGTCTCTCCCTTCTTTGTAGCTCATTTCTAAACCCATGCTTTAATTTTCCAGGCTTCACCTCTACATTCAGATTAAAGCCCTCAGAATTCTAAAAATAATAGCCTCACCCTTCAAAAAAAAAAAAAAAGAAAGAAAAAAAGAATCTATTTTGCTTCTTTAGAAAGCCTGGCTTATGTAAATAAAATGTTCTATAGCTACCAAGTAGCTGGGTCTGCTATGAATTCCCGAAACCAACCCAGCAATTCGTCTGTCTTAGGCTTCCCTGGGGCCAGTCAGTGTGCATCTGTGTACGATGATGAGGGCCAGTTGTTGGCTGCAATGGTGGCTTTTGCACAACGAGCAGACTAACAGCAGCCTGCTCATCCCTACACCACCCCGACATGTCAGGATGGGTTTGTAGAGCTAATCGTTTCCTGTGAATATAGCACATGTTCCCCACAGGGAGAGAGAAGAGAAAGCCATCCTGATCAGCTGCCCAGCCGGCCCTAGGGAAGATATCTGGTCCTCACACAATGAACTCACCCTGCTATTGCAAGACATCCTCAGATCTAATCACCAACAATTTTCTCCTTTGGCTTCTAGTTCTAAATTTATCCAGTTAGAGCCTACTCTCTGTTTTCCTCCTCTTGATTCAAAAGATAAATAGCTTCTATTTCTGTCTAGTGCCAATCCTGGAAAACGTCTTCTTGCCTCATAGAATGCAGGCTAAATGGGCCCTGCCCATTTCCTCGAGGTCTGTCCCATCTGTGTCCCCACTTCTGTGCATCTGCATCACTTCTTTGTGCGAATTTCCCTCGACACCTCTCTCCCACAAGGCTATGAGCTGCTGGAGCGTGCAGACCTTGCCTTATTTGTGTGTCCCCTCAGGACACGCACTGCTTGCCTACGATTAGGTGCTGTTTATAGGATTGCGGGTCACGTATGGAATGGGTCATGTTTCTCAAGGAAATGAACTCGGAAGAGCTGGGTCAGTGTGGATGACTGTAAGAAAGCTATTCTAACAGCCCATTTACTAGGTACAGAGCACCTGCATAGCTGGTGATCTTCTATTGAATGGATTGTGGTAATGGCTGTGGAGTTCAGAGGTAACCACAGCAGGCTGTTGGAACAAGCGTGATGTACAAGGAGGGAATAAAACCAGAAAGTAGGTTTCAGAGGCAATGTCAGCTTTTTAAGTTTTATTTTATTTTGTGTTTGTATAGTATCTATACATATTCATGTGGTTGTGTGCATGGGGGTAAACATGTGCATGTCTGATTGCACATTTGCACATGTAGAATACAAAGGTCTATTTTAGGGACTGAGGATCAAAGAATATGTGTGTGTGTGTGTGTGTGTGTGTGTGTGTGTGTGTGTGTGTGTGTGGTGTGCATCACATGCTGCACTGGTGGTGGCAGAAATGTAGTATTAACTCTTTGGACAGAGTTCAGATATGTAGATAAGAATTTGGGAGTTATTACACGAAGGGAAGAGTTATCCCAGCAACCCACAGGTAAAGCGTACAGGAAGAATCCAGAAAGATAGAAGATCTTCTGAAATGTTTGAAATGTAGTAAAATATCCTAAAATAGTTGAGCAAAATAGTGGTTATTTATTTGGGGGGAAACATAAACTAGCAGATATTGATGTGGGAGCTGAGCGAGTCACTAGGATTAGCTGTAGAGAAGTGCATCATGCATGTTCAGCCCTCTGTGAGCTGTGTGGCTTGCCTCGCACGGTAGATTCTGAACCAAATGGTTGGCTCGCCTCCGTCATTCCTTAAAACACGCAGCACAATTTGCCCATCCCATTCCCATACGCCCGCTGGAGCAGATATCCAAGTCAATTCCCCTCTTAGGTTGGTCGTTGAGCAAGCAAATGAACAGGTCTGCTCCAGTGATTGTGTTGAACGTGTAACACGCATGTAAAAGAACTCCTTCTCCGGGTTAAGTCCCTTAGATTTGATCATTGTCTCTTACCTACTCCATCTTAACCTAGGCTATTCCGACTGACTCACAGCTCAAGCTGTCCGACAGAGATCTCAAAAGTCTGGCCTGCCAGATGGTCATTGGGGGTCCTAGGTTCCTGCTATTTTACAGCCTTCCCAACTCTCGTGCTTTCTGGCATCCACACAATTAAATATTATCCCCTGGTTTTATATCCGAATTCCAGTCTCAGGAAAAGGGAAGCAGGGGACAACTGATTTCCTTCTAAGGACGTGAAGGCTGACGTCACATGGATCATTGTCACACTCTAGTCATGAGAACTTGTCACAGACTCACACCCAGCACCACGAGGGCCTGGGAAACACAGCACCAGTCAGGGCCTTGCTGGATCTAGGTGAGAGAGGGTAGGCTCTACTACAGAAACGAAGAAGGGAGGAATGGATGATGAGTCAAGTGTGGGGTGCACAGAGTAATCCGAAGCAAGGCAGCAAGGCTGCTGATTAAATTTAGACACAAACAATGGTCAAAAACCAGGCCATAGGGTTAGATGACCAAGACCAACAGCTACAACACTTACATGTATTGGAAAGTAAAAAAACAAAACAAAACAAATGAAAAAAATCACAGATTTTTTTTTTTTGTCTAGAATTTTTAGTTGTTTAGAGTCAACTACTCTGGATCCTTGGGGCTCCCAGTCTGCACCACCAACCAAAGAACATACACGGCCTGGACCTAGGCCTTCTCGCTCATATGTAGCAGATGTGCAGCTTGGCCTTTATGTGGGTCCCAAATGACTGGAGTGGGGACTATAACAAAAGTTGTTGCCTGTCCGAAGGATTTGTTCTTCTAGCTGGGCTGCCTTGCTTGTTCTCAGTGGGAGAGGAAGTGTCTAGCCTCACAGAGACTTGAAGTGCCAGGGTAGGGGGATACCCAGGGGGACCCCCACCCACTCAGAGGAGAAAGGGAGGGAAAATGGAGGAAGAATTGTGGGAGGTAGTGACTAGGAAGGGGACAAGTGAGCAAGATCTAACGTGAATAAGTAAAAAATAAAATTAAATTAAAAATTATTTTTGTTGTTGTTGTGACTCAAGGTCTCACCATATATTCCTGGCTGATCTGGAAATTGTTATTTAGACGTGTCTAGTCTTGAATACACAGAGATCCATCTGCTTGTGCTCTCAAAGATCTGAGAGTAAGGGTGTGAACCACCACGATTAACTTACAATTTTTATTATATTTTGATTGATGTGTGTGTATGCATATGTTTGTGTTCACTGTGGTACACAAGTGAAACTCAGACGACAACTGTGGGAGTCGGTTCTATTTTTCTACCACATGGGTCTTGGGTTCCAGCTGAGGTCATCAGATGGCTAGCAAGTTCCTTTATAGTCCAAAGGACAGTTTTGAGCAAACAGCACTGTTTTCAGATTTTCTGAGGACAAGGTGGGTGTTGTACTACTGAGGGATCTTTAGATGAGCAGGACTGATATGGGATTTAGTCAAATAGTTTATAGGCTATGGTCTGGCTAGTCTGGCAATGGCTGTCTTCCGACAGAAAGGTCAAGGTTCTGGGAGCTGTTTGGTCTCTGAGGCTGGACCTCAGCTGGACTTCAGCCTAAGGTGGAATCCTGATAAGAAACACGTTCTAACACCAGTGAAAGGATGGCTCAACAGCATGCAGGATAGATGCACTTGCCAGGAAGAACAAGGGCAAGCAGGAAAAAGGCAAAAGCGTCTTTCTTTTCTGTAGGCAGCCACCAGAAAAGGTGGCCCAGATTAAGGTGCATCTTCTGAACGCAAATGATCAAGTCAAGGAAACCCTTCACAGGTGTGCCCAGATGCTTGGGTTTTCCTTGATTCCAGATGTAGTCAAGTTGACAAGCGGGATTAACCGTCACAATGTTATTGTGACCCTTGTGTTTAACGTGTGCCTAGGACCATGCTAAGAGTTGTCTAGTAGGCAGTAACACATCTACAAGCTGAGCTCCAAGAGGCCGAGTCTCCCAAAAGGTTAAGAAATTGTCAGTGGATGATTGCTACTCAAGTTCGGGGAGGTGGATAGGATGGCCCAGCCAGAAGTTTAAAGAGTCTTTGGTCGTAGGAGGATGGATGGAGTAAAGATAAATCAAGCAGGTTCCTGATTTGCCTGGTGATAATTGACACTGGCAACAGGACCATGCACATGGGAAGGCAAACATGAAACCCACTGCTGTGTACAGCACAGAATCAAGAATACTGAACGACGAATTACCATGTAAACTATTCTGATGAATAAGGATTAGAAATCAAAACTCTAATCCAGTAAGTTAGCATGCAGGGAATGTATCTCGAGCCATAGTTATACAATAAATATAAATATTCATGTAACATTACTTTCTGCAGTACTGTTCCTTCTGGAAGATTACCAGTAGCTAAATGCTCTTTTCTGGGAGCTGATTGGTTGCACCCACTCGTGTACCTCCATACAGCACAGTGTAATAATGGGGAAGCAGACCAGTTCTTGGCTCAGCAGTGGAGAAAAGCCCAGATCCAACCTCAGGAGTGCACAGCCCTTTGGCTAGCTGGCGACAACCTCGCCAAGCAAAGCTCCCCGGGATTCTGCTCTGGCGGGGCGCAGAGGACTGCTTGTGGTCCCTTTCTTGTGCTGGGTATAACAAGTCTTTCAAGTGCTAAGTATAGCCGAGCCTTTCTGTGTTACAGAGGTACAGAGGCACTGGTTGACAGAGGCTTAATCCACCCGGGGCTGGCTAGCAACCGGAGAGCCAGACTCTCCAAGTTTGCTCCCATGACATTCTAACTGCTGGGGTTTTCTGATAAACCAGTAACTGGGCTCTCCACAGCACCCAGGAATTCTGCTATGATGGGAGAAGAAAGGATGTGTCAACAGAGCTCAGGCAGGGGGTGGAGGAGGGGAGCGGGGAGGGATGGACGGTAGGATTGGGGTCACAGTTGAAGATGCTGAGGTAGATGGCTTCACCATTTCTCTGGACAGAATCTTTTCGGGGGAGTAGATTGGAAGAGGGAGAGAAGAACGCTGTTGTGAATATAACGTGTCTGATGAGCCAGCTGACTGAGCACATGGAGCTGTCCAGTAGGCAGGTCTGGAGTAAGGAGGCAGATCTAGGATAGACAAAGGACAGGGAATGGTCATTACGTGGTTACTGCTTAGATCTGTAGAAGTGGATGGAGGGGGAGTTCTGAAGGTTATCAGTGCTTAAGCAAAGGGAAAGCAGAGAGAAGTCATCTTTCATAACTGCGAAGGAAGTCCTAGGAGGAAGGCAGCTAAGTAGAGAAAGGAACTAGCAGAAACTGCTACTCAGAGAAAGACACTAATACACAATGAAAAGACAAGCTAGAGGGGCGGTGGGGATGGTTCGGTAATTAAAAGCACTGGCTGTTCTTGCAGAAGACCTGGGTTTGGATCACAGTACCGACCTGGGAGCTCAGAACTATAGCTCCCGTGCTAGAGAACTAAATGATCTCAGCAGTGTGTGTGCGCGCGCGTGTGTGCGTGCACATGCACGTGTGCATGTGTGTGTTTATATGTGTATGTGCATGTGTATACATATGTGTGTCTATGTGTATATGCATGTACATATGTATGTGTGTGCACTCGTGCACATGCACATGTGCATGTGTGTGCTTATATGTGTATGTGCATGTGTATACATGTGCGTGTCTATGTGTGCATGCATGTATATATGTGTGTGATCGAGCATGCACGCATGCATATATGTGCATGTGCACATACATGTATGTGTGCCTATGTGTATATGCATGTACATATATGTGTGTGTGTGTGTGTGTGTTTGCATATAACTTTTCCATTGCTGTGAAGAGACATCATAATCAAGGTAACTATAAAAGAAGTCATTTATTTGAGAACTTGCTTACAATTTCAGAGGGTGACCCATGATGGGGAGCATGGCAACAGGCAGTCAGACATTGTGCTGGAGCAGTAGCTCAGAGATTACATCTTATCCATAAAAAGCAGGTAGAGAGGGGACAAGATTGGACCTGGCAAGAGCTTTTAAAGTCTCAAAGGTCACCCTCAGTGGCCCACCTTCTCCAACAAGGCCACACCTCTTAATCCTTCCTAAACACTCCATCAACTAGGAACCAAACATTCAAATATATGAGCCCTGGGGGTGCCGTTCTCATTTAAACCACCACAATATCTTTTTATTTTTATTCGCTTAGTTTTTAGTTTAAGAAGAGCAAGATGTAGATTAGGAGGGAAAAAAATCTTTGTAAAACATGTCCTCACTGAAGGACATATCCAAAACACACAAAGAGCTCTTAAAAAATAAACAATAAAAAATAAACACCAAGTTCAAAGAGGAGCTCCTGATCGGAATAAACACTCCCCCACAGATAGTTTCCAGACTGGAAACAAACAAATGGAGCGATTCGATGAAAATAACCTCCATTGTGCACGCCAGTGTGAGGGCTGTTCCTGGTTGTCAACTTGGCTACATCTGGAGTGAACTACAAGCCAGAAATGGAGGGCACAACTGGGATCCAGGCTTTGAGGCTGGAAGTCAGAGGCTTCTGATCAGGATCTTGAGGCATAGTGGCCCAGGAAAGATGGCGCATGCCTTTAATCCTAGGAGACAGAGGGGCACGCAGATCTCTGAGTTCAAGGCCAGCCTGGGACAGAGCGAGTTCTAAGTAAAGAACATCTTGTGTCCAGGTGTGGTGATACATGCCTTTACTCTGGGCCACACCTTCTGCTGGAGGCCTCCATAGGGCATTGGAAGAAGGAAGATTCGCTCTTCTTTGCCTGCTTGCATTTACCTGCCAGCACGTCTACTTCTACAGAAGAGCAGCTGACACAACTCGTTCGCCTCGTAGGACTGAGCAACTGCTAGACTCTTGGACTTCCCATCCACAGCTGCCCATTGTTGGGTTGGTTGGACTGCAGACTGTAAGTCACCACAATAATGTCCCTTAATATAGAGAGTCACCCCATGAGTCCTGTGACTTTAGCTTAGCCCGACTTATACAGCCAGTTAGAAAATAGCAAGTGTCAAAAATACCACACCTCTTGCAATGGCTAAAATACAAAACACAGATTACAACGTTTCAGAGAAAAATCGTGCATTGTGAAAGCGTGGATACAGGCAGCTGGCCAGCCAGCCGAAAACCATATTAAAACTGGAGACAAGCAAAACACTCTGCCCGCAAAATCATACTTCAATACTTTCAAGAATCCTCAAGCGAGAAATATTATGAAGAAGTTGAAGCAAATAAATCATAATCTTTTGGGAAAAAAAAAGGAATGAATCCTAGCAACAAAATTGGACTAAAGAGTGAACTATAACCATTACACATAGTGTAGCAGTAACAAAAATGTAATAAAATGTCAAAAATATATTTATTCTTTATGCCTTATCTAAAAATGTAGATGTTGTTTACATGTTGTATATCTAACTTAAACATGTTTAAAAGGGGATGTCTACATAACTCAAGGTGGCATAGCCGAGTAAATATGATTTTCCTTAAGAAAAGTTCAGCATCAGGGTTAGCACATCTTGTGTCACTGAGAAAAATTCTTCATACACTCTCAGAAGCTTAAAATGTAATTAATATGGCTTTTTATTGGACACTGTCTGTACTTGCAAATATGCCTTCGTGTAACAATAGAGGAAGTCGTAGTCTCGGGTAAAATGTAAAAGTCACTTATTTCTCAAAATGATAGCTTCTGCTCTGGCAACGTTCATCCTGTACTTCCACCAGTTCTATAAATAGAAGCCAGACCAGGCTCCGGGAAGACAATTACTGTTGTGGGACAATGACTCAAGTTGGCTCACTTGCAGGAATGCCCAAAGCCCCATCCCTGGCGCCTGGCTCATCCAAACGTTCTGAGAAATCCGCTGAGTCCAGGGCTCAGGGCTTACCCCTCACTATCTCTGCAAAACTGTCATCACGCCACAGGAAGGCTGTTCCCAGACTCTGATGCCGATAAAGAGCTAGTCCACTATTAAATCAATAGCTAATGTTGAATTCAGAGAGCTCAGTTCATATCGAAGATCAGTGAGCCAGACAGAGCACGCTGGCGCCGTGTCTCACCTTGCCCATAGCAAGTCTTTCCTTGGGGGCACTTCTAACCGAGTAAACTACTGCACTTAACGTTAGCCTAAGAAGCCACATTCGTAATTTATCAAGAACGAGTTTGATGCAGAGAGTTCATGGAACATCCAATAAGATGATTGGTAAAAATACAGGGCGAGGAGAGATTAACTTTCTTGTTTCTCTCTTTTTTTTCCCTTTTTTTTAAGGCACTAGAAACTATATTTTACCCACCTTCCTGTGTTAACATTCTAAACATAGAACAAATTAATCTGTTTGTGACTGAGGCTTGTGATAGGAACCATCAATTATACCGTAGTGATAGGGCTTTCCCTATTTGTTTTTCCAGCCCCTTTCAGTCTCTGTCACCTGTCCTTTCTTGGTTAATCTATCCTAACCCTTGTGAAATAGGGGCCAAAAGTACCAACTCAGTATTAGGAGGTTTAAGAGATGGCCCAATGGTAAAAAGGCTAAGCTCTCAGGAGCCTTCAAACTCCAGTAGTTCCTTCTCCCATGGTAGAGCTCCTTCTCGGGTCCTGGGCTGAGAAACCGTTGGTCTGTAAACCAAGCACACGGATCTAAAGACCAAGTGAGAGTTTGGATAGTAAGGTGCATGGGCTTGTGACAACATCAGTAACATCCAGCCTCGGGACTTCCAAGACTTCTGAGCTCACATCCCCTGTGGATGCCTCCCAGGTACCTCTCTGTTCCCCCTGCCACACAGGGAACAGTATGAGGGGTACAGCAGAAGCCAAAGACAGAAAGACCAGTCACAGTGGGAATGAGGCCCGGGGGAGGGGGCAGAACACTGGAGAAGCAACTGCAAAGTTGGTGACATTTGTTCTTGGGAACGAGAGGTAGGGCCTGGAACAAGGACGGCAGCTGGAAGGTGAAGGGCAGTCCCAGCTCTCAGTAGCGGTAGTGATCAGGCTTGAAGGGGCCGTTAACGGACATGCCCAGCCACTGCCTCATCCAGCTTCTTAGGCAGGAAGTGAACCCCCACGGGGGTATTTGTCTGGCTGGGTCCACAGCTCAATCTGCATCATCACCTGGTTTGTGAAGGAGTTGCTCATCACGAAGCTGGGGTGGCCCATGACACAACCCAGGTTGACCAGATGGCCTTCAGCCAGCAAGATGATGCGGTGCCCATTCGTTAGCAAGTAGCGGTCCACCTGGGGCTTGCTGTTCACTTTCTCCACGGCGTTCTCATTGAGCCACTTCACATCAATCTCCACATCGAAGTGTCCAGTGTTACAGACAATGGCATCATCCTTCATCTGTTCAAAGTGCCAGCCAAGGATGATATCAACACAGCCCGTGGTGGTCACACGGATGTTGCCCTCCTTATAGGCCTCGTCCATGGTGATTACCTCGTAGCCCTCCATGGCAGCTTGTAGTACATTGATGGGGTCAATCTTGGTGATGATGACTTAGACCCCAAAACCCCGCAGGGCCTGGGCACAACCCTTGCCCACATCACCATAGCCTGTTACCACTGCCACCTTGCCTGCAATCATCACATCTGTGGCCCGTTTGATGCCATCTATGAGGGACTCCCGGCAGCCATAGAGGTTGTCAAACTTGCTCTTGGTGACAGAATCATTGACGTTGATGGCAGGCACCTTCAGTATCCCATTGGCCATCATCTTGTAGAGGTTGTGGACGCCAGTCGTGGTCTCTTCAGAGATACCATGGATGCCTGATAGAAGCTGTGGGTATTTGGTGTGGATGAGGTTAGTAAGGTCCCCGCCACCATCCAGAATCATGTTGAGGGGTCCATCCTTGAAGTGCAACGTCTGCTCAATGCACCACAGACACTCTTCATCCGTCTCTCCCTTCCAGGCAAACACTGGAATGCCAGCCTTGGCAATGGCAGCCGCTGCATGGTCCTGAGTGGAGAAGATGTTGCAGCTGGACCACCGCACCTCAGCACCCAGGGTCATGAGAGTCTCAATGAGGACAGCAGTCTCCACAGTCACGTGCAGGCAGCCAGCAATGCAAGCGCCCTTCAGTGGCTTGGAGGCTGAGTACATCTCCCGCATGAGCATCAAACCCAGCATCTCATTCTCAGCTATGTCCAGGGCCTTCCGTCCCCAGGCAGCTAGTCCTATGTCCGCGACTTTGTAGGGCAGTTTATCAGACATGCTGGCGGCGCTTCCGCTAGGAGTGATGAACTCTGTAAAGGGGGCCGGGTGGCAAGGGCAGGGCAACTTTCTTGTTTCTTAAACAGGACAGACTATACGTGCAAGCAGATGACACCATCCATCTGTAAATGGAAGATGGCAGCATTTCTGGAATGTTCCAGAGGCAGACAACACTTTTTAGGTGCCTATATATTCTAAAGGTTTCTGTGCTACCTCATGAGGACTTAGTAGTCAGAAGCAAATATTTGAGTTTTAAAAACTAGTATTCTGTGGTATTTAAGAGTTGGCCTGTAATCAAGACGGAGCAAGGAGCACGTTCCTGCTGAACACGGTGATGCCGGACGCTGCCTGGTATCTGAGGAGCTGTGATTAGGCTGCTGCTCCCACTCAACGTCAGGTCACTGCAAGGTCAGTACTGTGACTGCCCGCATCTAACAGAGATTAAAGGAGGTCCTGCTGAATTCAGGGCCTGGATCTCCACTGCTTTTACAAATCAAAAGACATAAAATGTGTAGCTGTGCAAGACAGCAGGAAGCAGGGGCCTTGGAAGAATCGACTTTCCCCCGGTCTATTAGCACAGTTGACTCCTCACAAGGAGATCAAAGGTCAAAGGCATCACTTGGAACATTTCCTACCCAGTCCACTTTCTCTTCAGTGTTTCCCTATGTCTGAACGCGAGCCCCCAGTGACTAGCTTTCCTCGAATGCAGTGGTTCTCAACCTGTGGGTCGAGATCCTTTTGGGAGCTGCACGACCCTTTCACAACAGTAGCAAAATTACAGTTCCGAGGTAGCAACAAAAATAATTTTATGTTTGGGGGTCAGCACAACTTGGAAAACTCTGTTAATGGATTATAGACGTAGGAAGGTTGAGAATCACCACTCTACTTTAAAGCATCTTCACTTCATTGAATTCATAGGTATTTACAGCAAAGTCTAAGGTAGGGGGAGAATTTAGTCAAATACTTCAAAAAAAAAAAAGTACACAAGCTCAACTGTTTTATCTTTTGGTATGAGGCTTAAAGGAATTCTATACACTCAAATCACAACCGTGAATTTTGAACATCGAATAGCTTAAAGCAGAAAGCTATGTCAGTTTGTACTGAATTGCAAAACTTATCATACCAGTTTCACAGCGAGAGTTTATGGAGTACGTTTGGATTGTCCATATTTATTAGTGCTGTTCTATAAACAGGTGAGTGTAGGAATTTTTGCTGTGAGGCATGACTAGACATTTCAGACCTTAGACATCAGTAGTTCCTCCTGTAAAGCTGTCCTAAGGAAATAAAATATAGGAACGAGTTTAAACCACTGATGCAAAAATGAATTAGCAAGAGTAGAACAGGCTGTTATACCAGCATGTGAAAGGCTTTCATGGGACAGTAAATATGGCGTCACACCAAGTTAACAAAAATAATCTCAGAAGCTGTCTTAGTGATATTAATTCTCGATCACCACATCCATCCAATCAGAGGGCACTCTCCAGCAGCTGGATTTGTTTTCTGTGACCCCAATGAGTTTGCAATTACAGTTAAGAGAGAAGACTATTCTTCTGGGATAGAAGGAGCAGTGTGGTTGGTAAAGTGGCAAAGATCTGTGTGCATCCCAAGACCCAAGTAAACGCTGGGCTAGTTATGACATGTGCTTTCAGATACCCCATGCTGCTGTGACAGAGATAGGAAGATCCCTAGAATTAGCTGCCAGTGAGTCTAGCCTACTTGGTGAGCACTAGGTCATGAGCGGCCATATTTAAAAGGAGGTAGATGTGGTCTCTGAGGACAGCAGCCATAGCTATCCTCTGGCTTCTGTGTGTACACATACATTCCACTCAAACTGATGCTGTTGCTTTAAAAAACCATCACACTTTAATCGGATAAGCAAAGAGGATGTGAATACGTTCACCTGAAACCGGATCTAATCTCACTTCTAAGCTCCCTTGTTTGATTGGAAAAGTGTAATTTGGGCATATCAATGAATTCAGTACAATGCAGTGATTTAAAGAGTCTTTGCAGATAACTCACAGCATGCGGGTGATTTTATTTTAGATTAGCGGCCTCCTTGAGGCTCTTATTTAGAATAATGTCTGAGAACTTTTAGGACTTAACAGTTCAGTGTCCGCCAGACACCCACTGCTACAGCAAGTATTGAGCATAGCTGTAAGTCCGTTCTTTTGTGCGTTAACTGTCTTATAGGCCCTGGCGTTCCTTTCTTCACTCTTGGTCAAGCTTCGGTCCCCTAAAGTTTGGCAATGTGCACAATTCTCCTTGTATACTCTTCACCACAGAGTCTCTTTGCCTTAAGGATAGCGACCATCCACCAACATCCAGCCAAATATCCATAGCTCAATAACCTTTGGGAGTCATCAATGGTCTCTGAGATCCCACCCACTCCACAGAGAAAGGATCAGACTCAGGCAGTGTTGGTAGGGTCTAGCTGTGAGCTGCCCTTTCCTCCAGGTCTAAGTGGCAATCGGGCAATGGATGATACCTTCCGTGTCTCTTTTCCCATTTATTCTCTCCACTTTAGTGAGAGAACAAAACACCTCACACCTTCAGGGACTTGCTTTTCTTTCCCCGCTTTCCCCACTCATCTTACTCTCTTCCAACATCTGTGAGCCTCCTTCCAGTGGCCATTTTTGTTTCCTGGATCTTTGGCAGATAACAGGACAAGGAGGTATCAGGATTGGAAGGTGGATATCAGAATAGATTTTCATGGCCAGGAAACAAAAAAAAAAAAAAATCAAGAGAGCAAGTTCTCCGACTATATAGGAAATTATTCTAGGTTCCATATATTCAAAATGACTGTAGGCAACTCTCTCTTCATTATTTAGATGTTGAGTGTGGCTCCTTTAGCTGAGAACCCTTATTACAGCAAGCACAGCCAAAAGATTTAGAGGTGACACTTCTTCATGCTTGACACGAACACTTGCCCTGCCGACTGTGTCAGTCCAGGCTAGAGTCTCTGCCAGTCAATTCTTGAGATGCCTTGTCTCCTGCAAATGAGATAGTGGCCTTTCTTCCTAGTAGAAAGATGAAAGGTTCAACATGAGGTCCTTTGCATTGACTCTGCTTTGTGTTGCAATAAAAACTAAATCTAGGAACATGGGGAAGGGAGGAACTATTTTTTAACACCCACTTTCATTTTCTCACAAAGCGTTTTATAGAACGTCTTATTGATCTTCTTCCAACTATGAAGAACTTTAAGCAGGTTTTTTTTTTTTTCTTTTTACTCTTTCTTGTATGATCATATTGGGTGATTTAACTTCGTTCCTACATATCAAACAATTGTGATTGTAGTGCGCACTTCTAAAGACTGCTGTGAGACTTTGATCCAAACAGAAAAGCCTTCATAGCTTACCAAGGGCTGTGGGCTCCACTGAGTGTAGTTTGAGGAAGGCGTCTCATCTGGACCTCATGCTGGGTCTTCTAAACATTACACTTCATGTTGCTGTCTTTTCCACAGCTGCCATAGATCAGGAGGTCAAGGACAGCATATGTTAGGGTTAAAATGTACTGGCCAGTCTTGAGAAGTCTGTCAGAGTGGATTGAATTGGAACATAAATAATCCTGTGACCTTAGGAAATACACTTGCTCTCTCTGAGCTATAGTATTCTACAAAGCACAAACAGTAAACCTATTTCTCATCTGAAAGCTGACAGATGATTCAGAGAAAACTTCAGTGTTGAATAAGAAACAAGAAGACAGCTGATTATACAATTAAGTAGATAAGAACATAAAATATGCGTATGCCCTGGTAGGCAGAATTTAGTTCTTATAGAATATTGTCCAACTTTGGGAAAACAGGAATTCATGACTGCTAGAAATAGGACCATTGATATAATTTCCACAGGAAAAATTGTTTATATTGAGTAAATTTTGTAGAAGCTTCCATAAATAGATAACTATCTATCTATCTATCTATCTATCTATCTATCTATCTATCTATCTGCTATGAAAAAGGAGATTAAACGTAGTTACCCTATAGTAGGGGTACACAGCTTCTTCCAGACATTGTTGGCTTTCAAATCAAAAGCCTAGTGTTAGGAATAAGTTTTCTCTTTTCTAGTTGTTTATCAGTTGTTTATGGGAGTTTCATAAACTCCCCTAAATATTAACTTTACCATTGGTTACCCTCTGGAACTTAATAGTAAAACCTTATTGCTGAAGAGACGGATACCACATACTTTAGTCACTGGACATGGAAAAACTCAAGCTGGTATTGACCTAGAAGCTTCATCCCTACTGGTCAGTTTTCATGGTGATAGATGGTGCTGTCTACTGCACTGGGAGGAAAAAGCCATTAACAGTTGTATCCAGCTGTGAGGCTTATGAGCTACAAAAAGAACTGGTCTGGCAAGGCACGCCTACCAGTGCAGTGGTGGAGCAGTTGTGATGGGACCAACCAACACTTCCTGATTGGATTTAAAGCCCACTCCACAGGATGGAACCCATGCCTGGTACCATTAATTTGGTCAAAAACCTGTGCTGGCCAGTCATAGACTACAAAGGAGAACCCAATATTATCATTCTATTAAATGCAACTAGGAATAAACTAACCCCTAAGTTCTTCTCTTTAGACCCATAGATCACTGCGTCTCTCAAGCCTTATCAAAGAAGCTTCCTTTTATAAAAGATGGTAGTGAAAACAGATGCCTATACCTGGCCAGTGTACAGAGGATAAGGGTGCTCAGCCTTAAATAGGACATACATATGACGTTCTTTCCCCTAAAGCCTCCCTAAATCAGAGGCAGAGAGTTTGTAGTGTCCAGGGGTATTGACAATTCTGAGAATCACTGTTGCCAGAAATGGCGGCACAGCTGAGTGCACGAGTCCACAGCAGCTGGGGCTGCATATTTGAGACTTGCAGAAGATGAAGGCAGCTAAAGTCCCAGCACAGATGGGGAGGGGCTCACAAAGCCTCACCCCATCTGATGAGGTATTGGTAATGATGGATTCCGGAGAATAAAGAGACAGTTTTCCTCAGAGATGCTGTCCCCAAGAAGCTAGCCATCCAGGAGATGGTTCCACACTCATGCTCATACAGGGAACACCAAATGGACTCAGTGGGGAGAGAGAGGGGACAGAGAGAGAGAGAGAGAGAGAGAGAGAGAGACAGAGAGACAGAGAGAGAGACAGAGAGAGACAGAGAGAGACAGAGAGAGAGAGACAGAGAGACAGAGAGAGACAGAGACAGAGAGACAGAGACACAGAGACACAGAGAGAGACAGAGACACAGAGAGATAGAGAAAGACAGAGAGACAGAGAGATTTTTATACCTATATTTATATACCTATATAAATATTAAATAGAATATAAAAATAAAGTCAAGGCAAATTTTATTCTCCCATGCATCCAAAAAATTACTGTCTTTTCTGACATTGTAAGTAATTGCAAACCTTCACTTTGTTGAAGGTTGAGATGCACTTCTAACTTTTGCCCTTTAATTTAAAAAAATTCTGAAAAATAAAGAAAATTTACAACTTAATTATTTTTGCTTTTTCATAAACATTCCTAGAAGCCCAAGGAAATGTGTGCAAAGGGAGTTGATTGTGTATTTCTCATGGGAAAAATTTTGAGACTTAAATTTTGCCTTTTGCTTGTATATGTATATGCATGTATTCCTCTGTGCATGTGCAGTTGTGTGTGTGTGTGTGTATGTGTGTGTATGTGTGTGTGTATGTGTGCACGTGTATTCATGTAGAACTCTTCAATGTGTCATATCTCAGTAGTCATCCACTTTCTCTTTTTCTACACTTTTTTTCCATTCTTATTGGTTATTTTATTTTATTAACATTTCAAATGTTATCCCCTTCCCAGTTTCCTTCTGCAAATCCCCTATCCTCCCCCTCCCCCTGCCTCTGTGAGGTACTCTCCCACCCACCCACCTCTTACCTCAGTGCCCCTAGTTCCCCTACCCTGGGTCTTTGAGCCTCCACAAGACCAAGGGGTTCCTCTCTCAGTGATGCCCGATAAGTTCATTCTCTGCTACATATGCAGCTGGAGCCATGGGTCCCTCCATGTGTTTTCTTTGGTTGGTGGTTTAGTCCCTGGGAGTTTTGGGAACTCTGGTTGGTTAATATTGTTGTTCTTCCTATGGGGTTGCAACCCCTTCAGCTCCTTCAGTCCTTGCCCTAACTCCTCCCTTGGGGTCTCCGTGCTCAGGCTGATGGTTGGCTGCAAGCATCCACCTTTGTATTGGCCATGCTCTGGCAGAGCCTCTCAAGGAACAGCTATACCAGGCTCCTGTCAGCATGCACTTCTTGGCATCAGCAATAGTGTCTGGGTTTGGTGACTGTATATAGGATGGATCCCTGGGTGGGGCAGTCTCTGGATGGCCTTTCCTTCAGTCTCTGCTCCATTCTTTGTCCCTGCATTTCCTTTAGACAGGAACAATTCTGGGTTAAAATTTTAGAGATGGGTGGGTAGTACCATCCCTCAACCAGGGCCATGCCTATCCACTGGATATGGTCTCTACAGGTTCTATCTCCCCTTCGTTGGGTATATTGGCTAAGGTCCTTCCTGTTGGGTCCTGGGAATCTCTTGAGTCCTGGCATCTGGGACTTTCTAGTGGCCATGCCCAGTTCCCCCTCCCTGACTGCTACACATTTCCCTTCAAATTCCTGACCCTCTGTACTTCTCCCCAATCTCCTTTCACATCTGAATCTCCTTTTACACTGGCCCCCTTTATCCCTTCCCCTTGTCTCTCCCTCCCAGATTCCTCTCTCCCTCTACTTCCCAAGATTATTTTCTTCTCCCTTCTGAGCAGGCCTGTAGCATCCACACTTTGGTGTGACCTTCTTTCTTCTTGGGTATCATCTGTGAATTGTATCCTGGATATTCTGGGCTTCTTTTTTGGTTAATATCCACTTATCAGTGAGTACATACCATGTGTGTTCTTTTGTGACTGAGTTACCTCACTCAAGATGATATTTTCTAGTTCCATCCATTTGCCTAAGAATTTCATGAAGTATTGTATTTAATAGCTAAGTAGTACTGCTCCATTGTAGAAATGTACCACATTTTCTATATTCATTCCTCTGTTGAAGGACATCTGGGTTCTTTCCAGCTTCTGGCTATTATAAATAAGGCTGCTATGAACACAGTGGAGCATGTGTTCTTGTTATATGTTGGAGCACCTTTTGGGTATATGACCAGGAGCGGTATAGCAGGGTCCTTGGGCAGTACTATGATCAATTTTCTGAGGAACCACCAGACTGATTTTCAGAGTGGTTGTACCAGCTTGCAATCCAACCAACAGTGATGGAGTGTTCCTCTTTTTTCACATCCTTGCCAGCATCTGCTGTCACCTGAGTTTTTGATCTTAGCCATTCTGACTGGTGTGAGGTGGAATCTCAGGGTTGTTTTGATTTGCATTTCCCTGATGACTAAGGATGTTGAATATTTCTTTAAGTGCTTCTCAGCCATGTGAGATTCCTCAGTTGAGAATTCTCTGTTTAGCCCTGTACTCCATTTTTAATAGGGTTATTTGGTTCTCTGGAGTCCAGCTTCTTGAATTCTTTGTATATTTTGGATGTTAGCCCTCTATCAGATGCAGGGTTGTTAAAGATCTTCCCAACCTGTTGGTTGCCATTTTGCCCTATTGACAGTGTCCTTAGTCTTACAGAAGCATTTCAATTTTATGAGGTCCAATTTGTCAGTTCTTGATCTTAGAGCATAAGCCATTGGTGTTCTGTTCAGGAAAGTTTCCCCAGTACCCATGTGTTCAAGGCCCTTCTCCACCTCCTCTTCTATTACATTCAGTGTATCTGGTTTGATGTGGAGGTCCTTGATCCACCTGGACTTAAGCTTTGTACAAGATGATAAGAGTGGGTTGATTTGCATTTTTCTACATGCTGACCTCCAGTTGAACCAGCACCGTTTGTGGAAAATGCTGTCTTTTTTTTCCACGGGATAGCTTTGGCTCCTTTGTCAAAGATCAAGTGACTAAATGTATGTGGGTTCATTTCTGGGTCTTCAATTCTATTTCATTGATCTACCTGCCTGTCTCTGTACCGATATTATGTGGGTTTTTATCACTATAGCTCTATAGCTTGAGGTCAGGGATGGTGATTCCCCAAGAAGTTCTTTTATTGTTGAAAATGGTTTTTGCTATCCTGGGTTTTTTGTATTGCAGATACATTTGAGAACTGTTCTTTTTATTTGTGTGAAGAATTGAATTGGAATGTTGATGGAGATTGCATTGAACCTGTAGATTGCTTTTGGTAAGATGGCCATTTTTACTATGCCATCCACAATTTTTTTAGACAAGAGCTCCTTGGCCTGGAGCTTGTGAATTCAGGGAAAGCTAGTTGGCAGGGGAACATGGAAATCCTCCCATTTTGCCTCCCCAGTGGATGGGACTGTAAGCAAATGCCACTATGCCTGGATTTTTATATGGTTCTGAAATTGAACTCACTTCTTCATGCTTTTTGGCAAACACTTTGCTGACTGTGTGTCTCCCCAGTCTTCAAAATACATTTCAATGAGGACAGGCTGGGACGTGAGATGAGCAAAGTGTGGGAAGTGAGAGGAGAATCTGGAGGAGAGACAAGGGGAGGATGAGGGCCAGTGGCTGGGACTGAGATGAGGAGTTGGAATAAGGAAGAGGGGAAGTGTGTGGCGATGGGGAGGAGCTGACGGTGTATTCAAGGCAGGACCCAGCTGGGAGAGGACCTGTATGTGGCAGAGATGAAACAGAACCATGTCAGTGGATGAGCATGGCTGGTTGAGGATGGTGCCTGCCATCTCTGGGTGGCAGAATCGTCAAAGATGCAGGGACAGAATGGGCAGAACTGAAGAGCCTCGGCTGCCCCGCGGATCCATCACAGTCACCAGACATTGCCAAGAAGTACGTGCTGACGGGAGCCTGTTTATAACTGCCGAGCATGTGTCAAGTGAGAGCTGAAGGTGAGTGAGCAGGGGAGAGTTGCAGAAATGGGAAGGGACATTTGAATAACCAATGAAATGGAAAGAAAGAAAAAGAAGTTCTGAGATGGAAGTGCATCAACAGGGAGAAGGTTCTGCTGCAGCCAGGAGGCTTGACGCAATCTATCAGATCTAAAGAACAGGGATGATTTATTCTGGTGCATTTAATGTATTGAGTTCTTGTGATCTATGACGGCCAGCAAATTTTGACAATTAATGGTACCAGTGAATTTCAAATCAGGCAGTTGTCCAGGCGTGCCATGGCTGACCAAGTTCAGAGGGGACATGAAAACAAAATTGCAATTTTCTGAGATTGAGAACTTGGTGTAATCAGCTGTTCAACACTGAAGTTGCTGTTTGTTCAAGGTCAAGACTGTTTGGGATCAATTGTTTGTGGAAGATAAAACGCTTTGTGGGAAATGAGATTTGGTTTAAAGGAAGGTGACTGGACTGTTGTCAGGAACGTGTTGGCATGTCTGCTGGAAGAGCAGATGAGTGGGAAGCGAGGAAAAAGCAGTCCCTGAGGTGTTTAAAGTGGAGAATGGAAAGCTTGCAGAATCCGGCCCAGTGCCATAGGCTGGAGAAAGGGCATGCAGCAGCACTGCTGTGGTGGAGATCGAGACCTTGACTCCCAGGCGTGAGCTGGATGTGGATGTGGATGGTCTGGGCAAGAGACTCTGTGGTGAAAGGCATGCAAGGAAGTGTGCTGGGGTTGGCTTGATGAAGACCTGGGCCGGATGCTGGCATGCAGCCTCAATACTGGTGTCTGTGAACATGGCTGAATCTAAAGGTCTCAGACATTAGTAAAACCTCAGAACGTATGATTGATTTTCATGAGACAACTTTGAGAACTCTGATGTCAGGTCTGATCTGAATCGTACCTCACAGCTAAAGTTTTCAAGATCTCAGGCTGTTCCCATTTGTAAGCGTGGAGATGGCTGGTCAACAGGACGCGAACGTCTGCGTGAACAGCACCAGGCGTCGGCAGAATACTGGTTTAAAACTCAAAATTACAGATGGACCTGACCGGCTGCCGACCGACTGGCGTTCCAGGGCTGCCTGAAGGAAGGGCAGATAGTGTCACCAGCGGTGCGATGGTGATTACCTTCGAATGAACCTCAACGATTACCAGTAACCCATCCGCAAGCCTTGTATCCATGTGCAGAAAGAAGACTGGCGTCTGCATCAAGCATCATCTGGGTGACAGCGATAATTTTCCGCAGCTGGCGCCTGGCTGAATGAACGCCGTGGTGGTGCTGACCTGGTGGCTGGTACTGGCTGAGGTTGCCTCGGCTGCAGGATTGTGCTGATCACGACAGACACGGAAGGTGGTTCAAAGGAAGGGGAGAACTGCATCAGGCTGGGATGGAATGCGGTGTCTAACAGGCAGTGGTTACCCGACCTGAAAAAGACATGAGCAGGTGAACAGCATCGATATGATTGTGGCTGGTGAAGCTGAACAAAGCCATTTAAATTCATATGATTGTTTTCACGTGTGTGGAAGTCAAGTCTGACAGTGTGCTGGCCCAGAGCAGCCTCAAGCCTGGATCAGTTGTGCCATTCTGACACTCCAGGTGCCAGCCAGGGTGACCAGTTAATCGAGATGTTCAGTCTGAAACAGTGTTTGTTTGATGTTTAGGAAGGTGTGACTGGAAGGTGTGCATGGGCACGTGCATGTGTGCGTGCGTGTCGATAGTGTGGAAGCGTCAGGATAGAGTGGGGGTGAGCAGAGTCTGGCTCTCGATTGTGCAGGCCTCTGTCTGTGAGCTGAAGGCGCGGGCAGCTGGACTGCCAGCTGCTGCAGAAAGGATTGGGCTGGTGGGCTGGCTGGCATGGGCTGCGTGTGGCAATCCTTGACCTCTGGAAATCAGGAGGCCCGGCAGGCATGACTTCGGCGCCTTGTCTGGGCCGCAGCAGAAGAAGACGCTGCCTTTCCTGCCCGGGTGCAGGCTGATCCAGCCTCAGAAGACAGGCACCAGCCGTGCCAGGCTGATGACCTCAGCGGAACAAGACCTTGTGTGCCACAGTGAAAGACTGAAAGGCTGGAACCCCAGTTGGTGTGT